>NC_081841.1:168163435-168203265 GCF_963259705.1 Myotis daubentonii
CAGGTCCCGGGTGCCTGCCAGTGGCCGGAAGGAAGCTGGTGCTGGCAGCTGGGGGAAGGAAGGCCTCCTCTTGCACGAATTTCATGCATTGGGCCTCTAGTTCACTAATAAATAGGACAAAAGAGAAATATAAGATTACCAGGACTGAAAACCATTTGAATAAATTTACCGCTTATTCATTTTGAAAAGTCTCACACAACCAACAATCAAAGGAAATTTCTCGATCCAACAATGAATATTAAAAAAGAATAAACAGATGAAGGGAGAAAAGGAAGGAGGAGGGGAAGGAGGTGGGGTTGGATGGTGGGACAGGAAGGAAGGAAGGAAGGAAGGAAGGAAGGAAGGAAGGAAGGAAGGAAGGAAGGAAGGGAGGAAGGGAGGGAGGGAGGGAGGGAGGGAGGAAGGGAGGAAGGGAGGAAGGAGGAAAGGAAGGAAGGAGGGAGGGAAGGAAGGAAGGAGGGAAGGAAGGAAGGAAGGAGGGAAGGAAGGAAGGAGGGAAGGGAGGAAGGAAGGAGGGAAGGAAGGAAGGAGGGAAGGAAGGAAGGAAGGAGGGAAGGAAGGAAGGAGGGAAGGGAGGAAGGAGGGAAGGGAGGAAAGGAGGAAAGGAGGAAAGGAGGAAGGGAGGAAGGGAGGAAGGGAGGAAGGGAGGAGGGAGGAAGGGAGGAGGGAGGAAGGGAGGAGGGAGGGAGGAAGGAAGGAAGGGCAAAAGGAAGGAAAGAAAATTGGGTACAAGGCCATTCTCTCACCATTCCTATTCAAGATTATGTTAGAGGCCTTTCCTAGAACAAATAAATAAAGCACACACTTAACAAAAAGTAATAAATAAACATCTTTTTTTCTGTATATAGCATTATTGTGTAAAAATAAAATTCTGAGTAGTCTAAAAATTATTGAATTAATAACAGATTAGAGAAGTCAGTTATAAATTTTTTATTCTAGAAAATAACTATTGGAAATAATTGGGAAATTGAATAAAAAGAATTCATTGAAAATAGCACCCTAGAATATTAAATACATAGGGATGAGTTTTAACAAAATGTATGCATGGCCTCTTCACTGGTAACTACAAATCATGACTATGGACATTTAAAAAGTCCTAAATTAATATTTGGAAAGATATGAGTTATTCATAGTTTGGCCATCTTGATATTGTTAAGATGCCAATTCAAAGCAAATTACTAAATGAATTCAACATAACCCCAATTAAAATCTAATTAGACTTCTTTATTTTTTTGTGAAAATGTGGAAGGTGATTCCAAAATACGTATGAAATTGCAAAGAACTTGGAATAGACAGAACAATTTAAAAAAACATGGAGGATTTATTCTTTATGATTAAACCCTATAATAAAGCTATAGTAATTAAGACATTTTGATCTGGCTTGAGGATATACATGTAGATTAATAGGATATATTAGAATGTCTACAGATGGATTCAAGATGTATCAATGAAATTGAACCATGTTGCCATGGTAATTCAATGAAAGGCATAATTAATTTTTTCAACCATGCTGATGGAACAACTTGATTATCCCCATGGGTGGTGGATTTTGTTACCTCACATTATTAACAAAAAATTTTTTGAAAATATATTTTATTGATTTTTTACAGAGAGTAAGGGAGAGGGATAGAGAGTTAGAAACATCGATGAGAGAGAAACATCGATCAACTGCCTCCTGCACACGCCCCACTGGGGACGTGCCCACAACCAAGGTACATGCCCTTGATCAGAATCGAACCTGGGACCCTTCAGTCCATAGTCTGAAGCCCTATCAACTGAGCCAAACCGGTTAGGGCTATTGACAAATATTTAATTGTAGGTTTATAGACCTGAAAATTAGAAGCTAAATATATGATATGTCTTAATTAAAACATAGGAGAAAATCTTTGTGATCCTGGGATAGGCAAAACACATGACTGGTTGGTAAAAATAAACAAACAAACAAACAAACAAACAAATAAATAAAATGGGCTTGGACAAAATTAAAATTCTCTGCTTTTTGTAAATGCTATTACAAATGAAAAGGAAAGTACACACTGGGGCAGAATATTTGCAATACTGATATCTAGCTAATTACTTGTATCTGTAATATATAAGCAACTCTTATAGCTCTATAATAAGAAGACAAACCACCCAATTAAAATTTGGCAAAGCATACATTCACCAAAGAACATATGTTAATTGCGAGTCAGTACTGGAATACTGCCTACCATAATTAGTCATTAGGGAAATGCAAAAATTAAAACCACAATTAGATACTGCTACACACTTCCAGAATAGCTAAAAAAAAAATGAAAGAAACACAAGTGTTGGTTAGCATATAGATTAAGATAAACTCTCATAGATTGCTGATGGAAATCTAAAATGGTCTGACCATTTTGAAAAACATTTTGGCAACTTTTAAAATAAAATGAACATACCGTAAGTTTAGCAGTTCTACTTTTGAATACTTACCTAAGATAAATAAAATATTTATACAAATTTTTGATTGCAGGTTTATTCATAATAGCCCCAAACTAGAAACAACAAAAATATCTGTCAAGGGGGGAATGGTTAAGCAAATCTTGATCTACCCATATAATATAGTAACACTAATAATAAAAATAATGATTTATTGATGCACGACATAAGTGTGCTTCTCAAAGTCATTATGCTAAGTGACAGAAAAAAAAATACAAAAGGATATGTCTATATCTTTCCATTTATCTGGAACACTTAAAAAGTCAAATCTTGTTTCTTATGACAGAAAGCTAATTTTGGCATGGGTTGTGTAAGAATGGTAATCACCAAGGGTAACATGATTATGACCTGTATCTTGATTGTAGTGATAGTTACATCCTTTAAAATGCATCCCTTTAAAATATTTAGATCACTGGTCTGTACATTTTAAAGGGATGCATTGTAACATATTATAATTAATAGAAATATTCATTTCAATAAAAAGCGATTGGGCAAATAAGAAAGAAAAGTTTGTAAAATTTTTAATTGTATTTTTTTTCTGAGCTCCATCAACAGTGGTTTCTCTAAATAATCTGTAAGTTCTTTCTAGATCATCCAAAGGATCTACTTTGCCAAATAAGGCAGTTTTTATTTTCAGGTTGCATCAAGAATAGGCACGTTACCTTAATTTTCTTCCGTGTATCTTTAGTCCAGCTTCCTTATTCTCTGCAGGAGAGAAGATAAACTAACAAGCAAATAAAATAAAGTTAAAAACATTTAAGAGTGTCCTAACCGGTTTGGCTCAGTGGATAGAGCGTCGGCCTGCGGACTGAAAGGTCCCAGGTTCGATTCCGGTCAAGGGCATGTACCTTGGTTGTGGGCACATCCCCAGTAGGGGGTGTGCAGGAGGCAGCTGATCAATGTTTCTCTCTCATCGATGTTTCCAACTCTATCCCTCTCCCTTCCTCTATGTAAAAATAAATCAATAAAATATATTTAAAAATACATTTAAGAGAATAAGAAAGAAGTTACAACACTGTGGACTAAGAAAAGTATAACAAACTTGTTCAGGGGACTCTGTATTGACACAGAAAGAATACAGCTTGCTTTAAGTGCACTCCATGAGCCAGTTTTTCCACCCTTACCACTAGATGGAGTTCCAAAATCTTGTCCCTGCTCATACAAGTTAGTAATGAAATGACTTCCCTGAGTTTGAGTTCCAATCACTAGGTTATTTAAGCCATTACAGTGACCACTGCAGGGTCCTAATCACAGCTAATCAAAACCTTTTTCCCTTTTGGCTCAAACCGGAAAGCCTTCACTGAACAATGGAACGTGAGGAAAGAAACTGGACTGGTCTAGAGAATTCCATTCTGTTTTTCTCCAACATAATGTATTTTTCCTCTCCTTCATGAGCTGCCCCTGGTCTCTCCAGATATGGGACAAAAAGAGAAAGACGCATAAGTACAGAAAATACTTATGTCTTTGTGAAAACACCCATGTGATGATTCTTTTTGAGTTGCATCTCAATTATTCTTACTCCCATAGAAGACTCTTGTGGATTTCTCAAATGTCTCACACTAAGGCCTCCCAGCTCCAATTTGATACGGGCAATGCCTCTCATCCAGCTGAGAGTTTAAGATTCCTCACTCAATTTCTGGATATCCAGTGGTCCACTTTCTGGGAGTCACAAACCCACTTTTGTCTGATGTTTTAATAAGATCCAAAGAAACTTCAGTTGTATGTTTTTATAGTCCTTAGTTTTGCCCAGCCAGATTTTTTTTTTTGGGGGGGGAGTACCTACTAAGTACCTACTACTTAGTACCTACTAAGCTTTCATGGGTCACTTCTGTCAGCCTTCTAGCTGTAGATTTTCAAAGCAATGCTCACCAAAACTGCAGGGCTCATATAAATTTTCCAGTGGGGCCTTGATAGTTCCCTCATTTGGTTGACAGTAAAGAGAAAGCAGCTGTATTAATTAGGATCATACAGAAAAAAGAACAAATAGTATATAGATAGATATAGATTGTAGATACAGATATAGATATAGATAAAGATATAGATTATATAAATATATATAGATGATATATATAATTATGGATTATATATAGATATAGAGATTATATGAATAGATATAGATATAGATGATATAGATAGATATAGATATAGATGTAGGTGTAGATGTAGAGATAGAGGTAGAGAGAGAGAGAGAGAGAGAGAGAGAGAGAGAGAGAGACTTATATAGAAAGATTTATTAAAAGGATTTGAACATGCAGTTATGGAGGCTGAGTAGTGCCATGGTCTCACTGCTAGATGGAGGCCCAGGAAAGCCAGTGATGTAGATTCAGTTTAACACTAAGACCTGAGAACCAGGGTAACCAATGATGTTAATCTTGAACTGAGTACAAGGCCCAAGTGTGCTGAAATCTGAGCGAAGCAGCAGATGGACATCCTAGCTCAAGCAGAGCAACTAAATTCTTCCTTCCTCTCCCTTTTTTTTTCTTCTATTGAGGCCCTAACAGATTAGGTGATGTCCACCTGCATTGGTGAAGGTGATCTTCATTCGTCTACTTGTCCAAATGATAATCTATCTAGAAATGCCTTCACACACCACCAGGAAATATTTTTGTATCAGCTATCTGGACATCCCTTAGGCCAGTCAAGTAGACATATTCTAATATAAACCATCATAGAACGCCTATATACCTTTCTCATCAAGGTGGGAGAAAAAGATGTAGAGGATAGTGAAAATATTACTTAAAAAGAATGAACCCTACAATAAACCTACATATATTTGGTCAATTAATTTATGACAAAGGAGCCAAGAATATACAAAGGTGGAAAAGATAGTCTTTTTAATAAATGGTGTTGGGAAAAGTGGATAGCCAAATGCAAAAGAATAAAACTGGACCACTGTCTTACACCATACATAAAAATCAACTCAAAATGGATTAAAGACTTGAATCTTAAGACTTGAAAACATAAACCCCATGAAGAAACCATAGGGGCAAGCTCCTTGATTTTTTTTTTTTAATTATTATTTGACAGCAAAATCAAAGCAACAAAAGCAAAAATAAACAAGTCGGACTATTTCAAACTATCCACAACGTTAAAGGTAGTTATAACATTAGTGAAATACTTGCAATCATATATCTGACAATAGGTTAATATCCAAATATATAACATACTAGAGGCCTGTTGCACGAAGAGATTCATGCAATAGGCCTTCCTTCCTCTGGCTGCTAGCACCGGTTTTCCTCTGGCATGGGGGACCCAGGCCTTCGCTCCAGTTGCAGCAAAGAAGCCAAGCCTGGAGGCTTCTCCACTCTGGCCGCAGCGGAGAAGCCAAGCCTCTTCAGTCTTCAGTCGTCTTCAGTTTTCAATAGTCTTCAGTCTTCGCTCGGGGTGGAGCCTTCAGTCTTCGCTCTGCGCCTGCATAGGCAAATTAACCACAATCTTTGTTGGGTTAATTTGAATACTCATTCTGATTTGCTGGTGGGTGTAGCGGAGTGACACCAATTTGCATGTTTCTCTTTTATTAGTGTAGATTTGTACAATTCCATAACAAAGAAAACAAAACAAAAACAATTACACTAAAAATTAGCCAGAGGAACTGAATAGACATATTTCCAAAGAAGACATGCAAATGTCCAACAGGTACATGAAGAGATGCTCAACATCACTAATCATCAGGGAAATGCAACTACAGTGAGATATCTCCCCATACTGTTATAACGGCTGTCATTAAAAACATAAGATATAACAAGTGTTGACAAAGATAGGGGAAGGGAACCCTTGTGCACCATTAGAATATAAATTGGTGCAGCCACTATGGAAAACAGTATGAGGCTTCTAAAAAAATTTTTAAATAGTGCTACCATATGATACAGCAATTCCACTTCAGGATGTATATCCAAAGGAAACAAATTCACTATGCTATAAAGTTATCTGCACTTGCATGTTCATTGCAACATTATTTCAAAACCCAAAACGTGGACACATCCTAAGTATCTAGTGTCATATGATGAATAAGTGGATAAAGAAAATGTGATATATATATATATATATATATATATATATATATATATATATATATATGAAAAAATTGAGAATACTTTTTTTACTGTCTAGAAAATTCAAAGGAGATAAAGATGAGCAGAATCAAGGGCCATTTTGAAAAATAAATCATGTCAGACATGATCATTACACTATACTTTAAATCTAATATACTTTTTGGCTTAAGAAGGCTGGAATCCATGATAAAAGAGGCATTCCACGTTCTACAGTCTAATACTGCTAAAAAGTTTATGGTGGAAGAGATAGTATGTATATTACTGAAGAAATGTAGAATTAAACTATAGGAAAATTACTGGAAAGCAAAACATTAGGGAGGGTTGGATTACACATAATTAATTATTTGAGATTCATTGAGGTTCAAAAGGACTAGGCATAGTGGAAAAAAGAATCAACATGTGGGTCTCTATACTAATTCTTGGTGATAGCTTCAGGCTTGACTGAAATGAATATTGAAATTTGTGGGACAGAGGACCAGAATAAAATACTATCTTATGCAAATATATATGATTGTATTTTCTAAGTTATTTATTCTTTTGCTTTTGTAATCTTTACTACTGTTTTCACAAATAAGATATTTTTAATATCTCCATTTATTTGTAACTTGCAATTTTATATTATTATATATAGGTAATATAGTCTATCTGATGCTTTCTAATAGTTTTAGGATTTTTGTGGCCAAATTATGTGTTCACTTTTTTGTACTATTCCATATCAGAAGTAATAAATTATTTCCCTTCTAAACATGGTAAATATTAACCCACTGATTTTATGCATCCAATGTTAAGAAGGCCAATTCAGGCCCAGCTGGTGTTGCTCAGTGGTTGAGCATCAACCATGAACCAAGAGGACACTGGTTTGATTCCAGTCAAGGCACAGGCCCTGATTGGGCTGTTTCTCTCTCATCAATGTTTCTATTTCTCGATCCCTTTCCCTTCCTCTCTCTCTAAAACCAATAAAATAAAATATGAAAACAAAAGAAGGTCTTGCCTTAGCCAGTTTTGCTCAGTGTATAGAGCACCAACCCATGACTGCAGGGTCCCAAGTTTGATTCTGGTCAAGGGCACATACCTCCCTTGCAGGCTTGATCCTCAGCCCCAGTAGGGGGCACATGTAGGAGGCAAACAATCAATGTGTCTCTCACATTGAAGTTTCTCTCTCTCTGTCTCTCTCCCTCTCTTCCACTCTCTCTAAAAATCAATGAAAAAATATCACAGGGTGAGGATTAGCAAACAAACAAACAAAGGCCAATTCTTAATTTTTCATAAATTTCTTTTCATTTCTAACAGTCTTCGGAACTGTCTCTTGATAGTTTAAAATTTTATTATACTAAGTCTGTATTTGAATTTTCTTCCTTTATATTCTATTAGACTCTAGGTGGCCCTTTAAGCTGATGTTTATATATTTTTGAGATTAATTTGGGTGGAATCTATGTTTTCATTTTTTCAAATATTTCTGCCAGAATATCAATCAAGTATGACAATAACATAAATATCTATTTTTAGATTTGTAGAGATTTGCATGATTACCATTCTCTGGTTTCTTTTGGAAAATTCTCTTTAATACAAAAGGATTCAAAAATAATAATAATAAATTAAGTTATGGAAAATCTGGCTCTCAGAAAACAGATTACCAAATCTCAGAGGACAAGGAAATGAAATCTGAGAAAGTAAAAGCTAAGCTAAGCTGCAGGCCTGGAAATCAAAGGAACAAATCAGACTAGGAATCCATAGAAATAATGTTTCAAGAAGAAAATGCATTCTATGTAACTACTAGTCTTACACAGAATTTGCGTGAGATTAGTTCAAATATTAATTCCATTACTATTCTTATTCTGTATTTTTTCCCAGGCAATCACTCTTTCCACCCAAGTTTTCTGTTTCTCCCAGTAGGTTTAGAAAAGAAAACTAATATAAAAACTATTTAATTAAAACTTGTATCTCCCTTTTAGCCAACAGAATCCCTTGTTCTTCATGTGAGAACAAAAAGGATCCAAAATTATTAGCATCCAACACACACATTAAATACTCAAATATTTTTAATGTTTAATTCAGAAAATGGTTACATCAATGCTTTTCAGTTTTTCAATGTAGATCATTGACACCCAATACTCATGTATGTTTTATGTAATATAAGCATATATTAATTAACATGACTATTGAAGTTTTACAGACCACAGATTTCAAGATATGATGCTACTTAAGCATAATTTTGTAATGAATAAATGTATGCAAATAAATAAATATCAACTGCTCATTCTCAGGGAATTATACTCAACTATATCTATCATTATAAGTATTGGGCTTTTATTTCACAGAATTATAATCTCTGTAGCCTCATCTCTTTATAGGTCAAGAAAAAAAAATCATGAAGGTAGAATATTGACTTTTAGAAGATAATACTTTCTCTAATACATACAATTGAAAGCAAGTCTTTTGGAAATTGTCTAGCTTCTTTTTACTTTTAGTTTTGTTCTCTTTGAAATTTTTACACTTTATTCTTAAGGCCATAATTGGGGTGAAAAGTTAAGATCTGAGAAAATTTCTGGTGCTGTCTTTTTTATTTCTGACATTTTGTAGTTAACTGAAATAAATGACATAAAATTCAGGGGAAGATGTCTTTGTCATGGTTCCAAGGCTTTGGAACTTTCTTCTCTGCATTTCTCACTAAGGCTTAATATAAGAGCATTTAGGAGGATAGTCAAAAGATAGTTCTTTATTGGTATGCTGCGTCTACCAAGCCAAGCTAATTCTTATTTTGGCTTAGACTTTGCCTATATAAAAACATAGGATTAAAAATCTAATTTATGTGGAAAAAAAATGTATATCCCTTTATAATTATATATGTTTATATACATGCATATGTATCTTAAGTATATATATTTTACATAATAAAGTAGGATATGCTTAAATATTTATGCATTTCTGCTTTAACATGAAAATTTATGAAACATGATGCTCATTAAATGGAATGATAGATTCTACCAGGGGTGGGCAAACTTTTTGACTCGAGGGCCACAATGGGTTCTTAAACTGGACCGGAGGGCCGGAACAAAAGCATGGATGAAGTGTTTGTGTGAACTAATATAAATCCAAAGTAAACATCATTACATAAAAGGGCACGGTCTTTTTTTTCAATAGTTTTATTCATTTCAAACAGACCGGATCCAGCCCGCGGGCCGTAGTTTGCCCACGGCTAGACCTTTAAAGTTGAAGGCATGTATTATTTTCTTAGCTGTCTATGTTAACATCAACTGATTCATTTATGGACTATGCTGGCCAACAAGCAAAATACACAGTTGGGAAAATGATCCTTAAAATTATTTTTTCACTTCTCTTCTGATTTTGGATTAGATTGTATACTTTTCACATTTTCTTATATTTGCGGGGGGGGGGGAGGGAGGGAGGAGCAAAACCAGTAAAGAGATACTCTTATGTATTTCTTTCTTTTTTTTTGCTTAAACTGGTAATGATAACATTAAACAAACAGGTACAACAAAAAACACGCTTCTTATTCTGACTTAGGAAGCAATATGGGACACTGGAATGAACAGCAGTAGGTTCTGGGGACAGATGTCTATGTACAAATCCCAGCTTCACTACTTTCCAGGCCTGACCTTACCCATGTAAGTAACTTTTCTATGCCTCAATTCCTCAATAGTAAAGCAGAAATAATAATACCTACCTCACAGAGATAAGGTTAGGTAAATAAATTCATTTCTACAAAGCATGTTGCAAAGTGCTTATTTTTTATATGTAAATATAAAATTTTCAATAATATAAGCATATTATTTGGCCCTGAGTATATGAAAGTATTTTAGTCAAGGTTATCTTTCTAGGTAAAATTTAGCTAAGTTAATTAGATAAATACATGTATGTATATACAGTTGGTCAAAGTATTTGAAGGCACATGGAGTGGCAAGTAGTTTTGGAAGTAATTGAATCAAGAGTGTTTAGGCTTGGGGAGTGTGGATGGAATTCATTGTACCTGAGATTTCACTATTTTCTGCAGCTACTGTTCAAGAACCCAGGACTGCTGCAGTGTCAGTATCACCAACTCTAGGGGACTTAACACAACCCTTGAATAATTTCTCTTAACTATCCACTTTTTACTTCACTAAGTTTCACAGATTCAGAATAGAGCATCTGATTTGCTGAGGTAATGAGCCTAAGATTTAGCAGCCAGGGTATTGGAAAAGATACTGTTCTTCTCAGTTTAATGGAAAGAGATAAAAAAATATATCTATTATTTGTAAGAAAATGCTAGATGTATAGATATAAATGTCTACATTCATTTTGGGGCATCAAGAATAGAGAAACCCTAGCCAGTGTGGCTGAGTGGATAGAACATTGGCCTGCAGCCTGAAGGGTCCTGGGTTCTATTCTGGTCAAGGGCATATACCTAGGTTCCAGGGTCTATCCCTGGCCCTGGTTGGGGCACATGCAAGAGGCAATCAATCAATGCGTCTCTCTCAGATCGATGTTTCTCTCTCTCTGTCTCTCCTCCTCCCTTACACTCTCTCTAAAAATCAATGGAAAAAATATCCTCCGGTAAGGTTAACAAACAAACAAACAAACAAAAGAATAGAAAAAATAATTTGTGGGAACCACACGAAAGGCACCTGAGAGTCAAGGCCAATTAAAATAGAGTGGTCTTGTTGTCAGAGTCCAGACTGTCCAAGGCCACTCTGAGCCTAGGCTAAGATACCATACACAGCTGCAAGGCCACAGCGATCTCACGGTACGCTGTGCCCTTCTGTAACCCATATGAACGATGTTACTACTGACACAAGGCCTTCTTTGTCTGAGGAATATATACTTGTTATTTGACCTGCTGAGATAGAGGAGAGCTAAGATGAAGCTGGAGAGATGGAGCCGGTGAATCTCTGGGAAAGCATGCGGCTGCTCAGATAATAGCTGTGGGTACCGAGACTAATGCTGCTCTGTGGGAAAGATGTATATGTTAACCAGCTGGTGTATGGCTGCCTGCCTGTGTGGACTTGGCTGTGAAGGACTGTTTTGCCTGTATAGGACTGTTGTGTCACTGGCTTCTGCAATAAAGACTTATTCTTATACACCCACAACTTCACATGGCTTCTCCGTCTAAAACCCAGGTAGAGGGACTTGAACCCGACACCTGTAACTATTGAGCAGAGGATTAAGAAGGAACGTGGACTAAGTTCCCAACAGTTAGTACAGTGGGCAGGGTTTGAGAAGGAACCTGCCTTGGCATAGTCAGGAATAATTCAGAAGAACATATGGACTCAGAGCAACTCAGAGCAGCAGAGTCCGGCAGTGATCTTGCTGTCTCTGACATAATTCTCCCTGGGACAAGAATACTTTGATATGAAATAAGTCTAGGCTGATAAAATTTATAGGTGTTTAGAGGAAATGGATTGAAAAAGTATTTTATGCAAGAAAGAGGGTAATCAAAGCAAGCAGTAGATGTAAACTATGCTGTTTGTGCATAAATTTGAATGCAGTTATTTCCACCGGAACCCAGTGTGTGTGTGTGTGTGTGTGTGTGTGTGTGTGTGTGTGTGTGTGTGTGTGTGTTAAGAATGTTGTTGAGCATGAAGTGTTAGTTTGTAAGACCAGAAAATAATGAGTTTTATGTGCAAACAAAAGACATTTAGACTTTAGTCTAGAATATTAAAAAGTTGTTGAAGATTTTACAGATGACACAAATCAAAATATTTGACTTATTAGGACCTCAGTCAGTAAACTGAAGAACAGATTTAGGCACAGAGGGCTCTAATAATATTCTAGGTGGCCTGGCCAGTTTGGCTTAGTGGGTAGAGTGTTGGCTTACGAACTGAAAGGTCCCAGGTTTGACTCCGGTCAAGGGCACGTACCTCGGTACCTCAGTTGCAAGCTCCTCCCGGCCCCGGCCCTGGTTGGGGTGCGTGCAGGAAGCAACCAATGTGTTTCCCTCATATCAACATTTCTCTCTGTCTTTCCCTCTCCCATTCACTCTAAAAATCAATGTAAAAATATCCTCAGGTGGGAATTTAAAAAAATAATAATATTCTAGGAAAGAAATGACATGCATCTATACAAAGGCAGCAAATGTGATATTTAAAGAAAAAATTAGTAAACTATTTTGAGATTTTATCAATAAGACTTTAATAAGCAGTACATGCCTATTTTCAGAGAATCAGATGCATTCATAGGTTTGAGATTCAGGAATTCACAGAATAGTATTGTGGCTCAACAAGAGAAAAATAGGAAAGAAAGCATGATTGCAGTTTGGAACAATTGGGGTTTAGTTATCTATTTGGATAGCAAGTTACATATACAATGTTCCTGGAGAGGAGAAGTTACTTTTCCCCCTAGAAATATGTATGTATAAATCAGTGACAGTTAGGTGATTATCATTATTCTCCCATTGATTACGTGCAATGAGTCCTGTGGCAGGTGACCCCAGAGGATGCTGTCCTCATGGTTGGACTTCCTTCCTGAGTCAGCTATCCCTCGCTCCATGCATAGAAAAGAAGTGTTGAGAATGGTTTGTGGTGAGGCAGGAACAAATGGGCTTGTCCAACTGTCCATTTGACCTCTAGGTGAGTCACTATTTATATAATCATCAAATACCTACTGTCTAAAAACACAAATTCAGAGTAATCCAATATTCTTTTTCCATTCATTATCTCCCATATCTATATACCAGGTATTTTATTTCTATGATAAAAACATATTCATAAGTCTGATCCTTCTTGATATTTCCACTAGAAATGCTGATTTTACAGAATCATAATCCTTTGTCATGTAACATCCTAACTAGTCAACCTACAAGCACTCCTGCCAGTTGTTCATTCCTCCTCTGGCAAGGTAATTCAGATCATATTTCTTCCATTTTTAAAATCCCTCAGCAGCTTCAAATCATATCTAAAGTAAAAGCTGATTCCTTATCAAGTTCTGCATCTATCATCTACTGTATATCATCTATCTATCTATCTATCTATCTATCTATCTATCTATCTATCTATCATCATCATCTATATCTAATCTATCAATCATCTACCTATGTACTTTTAAATTTATTTTGGTTGTCTACCTGCTGTCTATTTCTACAGCATTGTCCCATAACACTCTCCTCCTTGTTAACTACAGTTCAGCCACATTCTCCTTTCTGTCCTTCAAGTATACTGATTCCTTCCTGTCTCAGTATCTCTAAGCTTGCTGCTTGTTTTCTTCCTGGAATTATTTTCCCATATGTTGATATGGGTCACTATTTCTCATCCAGCTGATCTCTGTTCAAAGGTCTCTTTCTTGAGAACTCTCTTCACATCTTCTTCCAAAATAGTCCCATCCCATTCCATTTATTTACTTCTTATTTTTTATCCTAATTGTTTTCTTTACTGTAAGTCACTATATGAAATAGTATCTATGTACATATTTACTGACAATGTGCATTATACTCTTCTTGCACTTATCACTGATGAATCACCAAAATATACAGCAATGTTTGGCACATGAAAGGGGCATATTTAGTAATTATTAAGTTAATGCATTAACATAATCACATATGATTGGGTAGAAGCTGAAGCAGTGACTATGGCTGCACATTAGTTGACATTAAGCATATTTAGAACATTATTAGAGTATTTTTGTGATATATTTGAAACAGTAACTAGAGAGTAACAGTGCAAAGTGTCTTTGTTCTCTTCCAGGTCTGATTCCTTGATTACTCAGTCTTTCCTCTGGGCTTGCTTAGTACATTGTGCATGCTATCTGCTTACATTTTATTTCTTCTCTCCAGGAATCCCAATAAAATAGAATGAATTATAATAAATTCCTAATGAATTGCATAAATAATAAATTATAAGCAATAAATAAATTTACATTTGATGAAATACTATAGACATAGCCTCCATTTATATTTACCAATTGTTTTTGAGTGGCTTATATTACATTAAACAATGAAGACCAAAGAAAAAATACACCTAAATCTATTTTACACTATTATTGAAACAGCTATTTATATTTTTGAAGGGAGGTTGGAATTAGATTAGGAATATAAAACAAAATAAGTTTAGGAATATAAAATGGGATAAGGTTAGGAATATTAAATGATGTAGGATATCAGGGAGAAAGATCAACAAAGAATCTGTGATTATCTTCTACTTACTGCTGCCTAAGGTGAGATGAAATTTTCTAAACTTGATATGTGGGCCTTCATGCGGAAGCAGTATGTTTGTTTGATGTTTAATATTTAGGAATATAACTAATTCAAAGTGTTGAAAAGTGTATTATCAAATGACAAAAATACACATTTTGATTGTAGAAAAATTTGGAAAAATGTTTTTGCAAAAGGAAGAAAATAAAAACCACTAACCATGAATCACATTATTTGAATGTGGATTTCAAAGTATTGTAGAATCTAATTTCAGATTGGTAAATCCTGTAAGAGTACAAATGCTCAGGTCAAAACCTAAGAGAAATAATCTAAACATTTATAGGACATTCAGTAAAGCTATCACATGAAGGACTGAACAGTGCATTAAGTATTTTTTGCTTCTAAGAAGCAGAATATTCTTACACCAAATTCTATTCTCATATCTCATTTTGGTTTTGGAGTAGAAGTTGTTCGATCCTTGAACAATCTGCCCTGCCCTTCATGGGTAACTGTCCTAAAAATCGACTCAGCTAGCCATTTTCTCTTCCACTTTCTGGTACATGCCATTAGGGTGGAGAGTTAGCCATCTCTCTGTCTCTCACTTATGCAAATGGCACCCTTTCTGGTGAGAGGCCTGTGACACATAGAGGCTATGTAACCTTGGCCACCTTAGTGCTAAATTTAGGAAATTTTCATGCTACTTCTTGCAGTCCATCTGATTCTATTCTTCAGCTATTTTCCCTTTATTCCAGTTACTTGTTTCTGCAGTAATTTATGTACACATTCTCTGAGAGTCCAGAAAAGGAGATAAGAAATAAGCCGAACCGGTTTGGCTCAGTGGATAGAAAGTGGGCCTGCAGACTCAAGGGTCCCAGGTTTGATTCCATTCAAGGGCATGTACCTTGGTTGCAGGCACATCCTCACTGGGGGGCATGCAGGAGGCAGGTGGTCGATGTTTCTCTCTCATCGATGTTTCTAGCTCTCTATCCCTCTCCCTTCTTCTCTGTGGAAATTCAATAAATTATATTTTAAAAAAAAGAAATAAAATTATTGTTTTCCTTTAGTTTTCCCACACAATTCAGTTATTTTTATACAATTTACTTAACTTTTTCAACCTTGAAGACTTCACTGTCTATTTATTCCCTATGAAGGCTCCTGTGTTACATAAAACTTATAAAAATGTGTAAGCTTTTCTCCTGCTAAGCGCTGTTATTTACTTTAATTGTTAGGGCCATTGAAAAATTTTAAGGTGGTAGAGGTAAAAGTTTTAAGTCCCATACAAGGCATTGTTCTTCTCAATGAAGGAAACAGGAATTATAAGTAAGGCTTAGAACATTTAATTAAGAACTTTATATATTTTGGGAGACAAAGCAAAATGTGATATGTTATCAAGTATAATGTGTTTTGTTAAATATAAAGGATTATTAAATGTAAAAAAATATGGGTTTGTACACTTTGAAGCTACTTCATATTAGAATGACAGAAAGAGAAACAATGAGTGAGTCTGGAAGAGGGGAACAGTGTAAGAAAATGACATCAGCATGAGTTGAAAATTGTTGTGAAGGAATTTCTTTACTCTCTAATAAACAGTAGAAATTAATTGATTTAACAGATAATCAACAAGATCTATATTCAAGAGAAGGGGATAGTTTTTAAGTAAGGCTATATTGTAAATCTAGGAGTGGCTTAAAAAAACATGTTTGGTGAAACTGAGGAAGTTTGAGAGCTGTTCAGAAGAGAATTTATATAGGGAGATTATTAACAAGTATATTCTATAACTAACATTTATTATGTGTGCCAGATGCTACCATATTTAGCCGCAATTTATCATTACATGCCACTTGGGATTCATATTACCATTTAAATATTAATAGTAGAACACAGAGGCTCTCAGACATTAGTTAGCTTATCAATTAGTAATTAAATAGTTAATAACAGACCTAGGATTCAATTTAACTTTTTCTGACTGAAAAGCTAGTAATTATTTCTACTAAGGTGTGTTATTAATAGACAATCGTATTTCCTTAAAATGTTTATCACTCAGTACATGTATAAGAACATATGTCTTATCAAGAATAAGAATCTTGATGGTTTAGTATAAGAGTATTTACAACGTATTTTAACATACTAATCATTCAGTTCCTCTAATTTTAGCAAAGCAGTATTTAAATCCCTAAAGTGGTTAGGTCATAGGAACCTTGTAAGCAACTGCACATGTAATGCATCTCATTTGTCTTAAATGTGGTTAGTCAGCATCTTGACCTTCTATTCACAGGGTGGGTAATTGACTAAGTGAGTTGAGAAAACCATTTGTTTGACCTCTGTGGGAGGGAGTTCCATCCATCTTCTGGCACCAGAAGGAACAAAGTTATGATTAAATAACCACAACCTCCAACGGCTCTGAACACATTTCTCTCACTTCACATGCTCCAGTTTCCTTCCAATACTCCTGCTCCTGGCCAGGCACATCCTGTTCTCCCCTCCAGCCACAACTCAATCCTGCAGCAGACGCCTCCACCCTCACAGCCTGATCTGGCGCAGAACCCAATATCTGCTTTCCTTCTGGCACAAAAACCGCCTTTTCATTCCAACCTCACTCCCTTTCTCTGCCTAGTTTTTGCTTTTATCTTGGTATCCTTCCAAATGTCCATTCCAATCCTTTTTCCCATTCTGATTTAAGTTGTCCTCATTTCTTTTCTGATTCCAAAGCCATCATCCTCTCTTTCTCTTTCCTTTTTCCTCTCATTTATTTTTTCCTCTAATTATCTATTATTACCTGTTGTGTGTTTATTTATTCTTTGCTTAGATTGAAACATTTAAAGTTACTAAAGAATAAAACCTAGTGCAAAATTTGTTGATAGTTTATTTGCAGGTCATATAAAATAACTACTGTTTTTGGTATTTCTATAAGATGTGTATTAGCAGATTACAGCTTCTCAGTATAGTACCTAAAAAAAAATAAGCCATGAAAATGCGTTAGATTATGCAAAAGTTGGTATATAAGTTTAACATATAAAAAGCATGTGGTAATGTAAGTCATATCATAAGTCAGAATTTAAAATAAAATATGTAGAATTTAAGGTGTGAAAATATAGAATCAACAATAAAAAAATGGAGTCAGAAAGCCCGGAAGGGGGGCTCTTGCATAGGTACCACTCATTGTAGCCCACATGACTAATAGGAGAGGGGAAGGTAAGAATTACGGTAAACTCTGTGTCTGCAGGCTCCACATCCACATCATAAAAGCTGTTTATTTTGATTATTTTCTCCCGATGGTCCTTAATCATCTGTCCACATGGGACTTAGTCCTACTGACTTGATATACCCAAGTTCTCTGATCTCTTTTGCACTTTTGCAGCATACACATTTTATTTATTTATTTATTTATTTATTTATTTATTTATTTATTTATTTACCTACTTACTTACTTACTTATTTACAGTGGCAGGGAGGAGAGAAAGATCAACATGGGAGACATGTCAGTCGGTTGTCTCCTGCATATGCCCCAAGTGGGAACCGAACTTGAAACCTAGGCATGTGTCCTGACCGGGAATTGACCCGTGACCTTCTGGAACACAGGATGATGCTCCAACAAACTGAGTCACACTAGCCAGGGCCAGCATATACATTTTAATTCTTCTATCCCTAAAGTCTATTTCTCAAATGACTCTAGCATAATTTTTCTTTTGCTCAATATGTTTTTGCTCTCAAAGTTGTAGGCATTTTTGTTATGGTTTTATTTTTCAATATGAATATGGGTAAAGAATTAAAATTATATATTTTAGGTATAACATAGTCTATAAAACCCCTGAATACTATGCATACAAAAACATGTGAACATGGTTAGATTGACATATTTATACAGCGGCTCAGTGGTTGAGCATTAACCTATGAACTAGGAGGTCATGGTTTGATTCCTGGTCAGGGCATATGCCCAGGTTGCAGGCTGTTCCCCAGTAGGGGGCATACAGTAGGCAGCTGATCAATGATTCTCATCATTGATGTTTCTATCTCTCTCCTTCTCCCTTCCTCTCTGAAATTAATAAAAAAAATATTTTTGGGGGAGCGGGAAACAAAGAAAAACAGACAAACAGAAATTAGACCTCAAGTAGAAAGAAATAATAAAAGTGGAGATTACAAGGAAAATAAATATTTTTATGGTGAGGGAGCATGGTGGGCATATGGTAACGATAGATTTCAAGGTGTTAAATTGCATATATGGAGTGTGTTTTGGAGGGAGACACAATGAAAGAAGAAAATTTATCATAATATTCTAATTCAGGTTTTCAATTACTGGTCTACAAATCAATTTCGTTGTGTAATACTCTCAATTGTATTACATCTTTAAATTATGTAATTACACTAATGTTTCTGTGGTTTAACCTCAGCTACCTTTGTCCTTCCATAACTCCTTGTTCTCCTTCATTTAAAGTCAAGCACTCTCTGAAAGCTCTTATTTTCAAAGGAGTAATTAAAGCATAGTGGAAAATTTGAAAGCACTTGTTATATAAAATATAGATACATTTTTGTGCTATAAATGTTTTACTAGGTAGAGAAGTTCAAGTAATTGATATAATCTGTCAAGAATTGATATACTTGGTTAGTTTTAGATAACAATCTAAAATACTTATATCAACACTCAAAGTGGACTATATTTCTCAGATATCTCAAATGCTATTATATTTGGACAATTTTAAACAAGTATTAAATAGCATTTTTATTGGTACATATTTTTGCCTAGTACAGAGTCAAATGGCAGGATAATAGGTGAAGAGAATTATAAACATACTGACTGAAGTAAAATTGAGATTTAAAGATAATAAATACCATTGCTTCTCTTCCATATCTAATTTGATACCAAGTATACAATTAGTCATATGCAGCTGCTAATTAATATATTACTCCCGACTGACAGCTTATCCACAAGAACTGTGTGAGCTGGCTTCACACTTTCCAAGTCTGACTGCTAAATTATAACAAAAATTCTGCTATTTGTATAGACCGTGGTTTTCAAACATAATTAAAAGATGAGAACACTTTATTTTTGTCAATTTAATTCTCCCTACTTAAGCCCAACATATATACTACATTGAAAAGGGCCATTCTGATTGGTTACAGGGATTAAGAAGAGAAGAGTTCAATGAACATATTTCATTGCAAATAACACACACAAAAACAACAACAAAAACCCAACACATTTCATTAAGCACCTCTCTAAAATTTCAAGTTGTATCCCAGGATTTTTTTATAGTCCCTTTATCCCTTTGAAAAAAGAGTCAACTTATCCATAACCTGAAAGCCTCAGTGATTTATCCAGTAAATCTATGTAAATCACATGAGATAGAATGGATCATAGAACCCAAACTTGCACAGGGTATCTCCTTAATAAACTATAAGAAAATAATCAAAGAGGCTAGTCCTTTGCCCATCCATATTAATATCTGCCTTTTCTTACAATGATATCCAGAAAGATGTTAAGAGGTTAACTTTGGCAAGGTAACTAATACTATGGATCTAAATATTTACACCTTTAAGTATAAAACAATTGTAAATATTATATGACAAGTCAAGAAAGGGAGTAAGGCAAAGAGCATGATAAGAATCATTCTTATCTTACCCTTATTGATGATATAATGCAGCTATACCAATACACTAATAGATAGTGGGTAAGAATGGATTGCCCTATGAAGGTTGACTAAAGACTATTATATCATTCTTGGGAAATACAGGAACAATTAAATAATTTAATACAAGTGAAGACCCTCATGATAGTACAAATGAGGGAAATATTTGCCTAGTCCCATTTAGGTTTAAGAGAGGAGATATATTTGAGATTTAAATATAGTGTATTTAAGACAAACAAAATAAAATGTACATGATGGCTAGTAAGCAAATGTGAATTTTAAGCTAAAAAATTATTAGTTTAGACAGAAATTATTAATAAATTAAAAGTGAATTAAAATGACAGTGATACTGTTATAATTAACCTAGTTATTAATTAACTGGAAAGGAGCACAGGAAAGGCCAAATACAATGGGCATGTCATTTGTGCAGCTTTACCCAAGAGCTGCACTTTAGATGCATGCCCACTAAAGTCTGGGTGACAGATAAGATACTTCTCTGTCAGCCACGCCAGGAAACAGGTCATTGTCCAAATAAGGTATGGCCACTGCAAGCACAGGCAGATTTGAGATACTTAAGCTCCTAAACACGGGAGTTCTCTCTCTAGCTCTGGCCTCTTGCCTCTTGGTTCTCTTGCCTCTTGGTTCACGCTCCTGGCTTGCAGAGTCCCTTTCACTCCCCTGGATTTGCCATGGGCCATGTGGACACCACACACAATGAGCTAATGGGCTGCAAATTGCCTAATGCTACACCGGACCCAGCTGTACCATGAAAGGAAACTCTGGACACTGGCTCTGCTTCTAGCTCTACTGAATCTGCACATCTTCCAGGACTGGACTAAGGGAAAGGGGACTTTAGAAATCAAGGTTATAAATCCATGCAAATGAAGTTTTCTATCACATCTCATCCTTCCATGGAGGCTTCTGGAAAAGCTTATTATAGTGACAACCCAGAGCCCCATTCCCACTAGAAATGAAATATATATATATATATATATATATATATATATATATATATATATATATATATATATATAATTTATGCATTTCTCAATAACACTAGCATGTGTGACAAAGCTTTTAATGGCTTTGAAGTCCCTGAAACATAATTAGCTGTTAAAATTAATTCAAGAAGGAAAAACAGTTAGTCCAGATCCTTCTGGACCTATGAACCAGAAGGTCACGGCTTGATTCTCAGTCAGGGCACATGCCTGGGTTGTGGGCTCGATCCCCGATCCCCAGTGTTGGGTGTGTATAGGAGGCAGGCGATCAACGATTCTCCCTCATCACTGATGTTTCCATCTCTCTCTCCCCCTTTCTCTTTTACATAAACAGAAGTGTATTCTAAAAAAAGAAAGGAAAAACAGTGTCTCCTGTTATAAACTATGGAATTGCCCTTAGAGATAAGCCCAAAAGCTGAACTGTTTGGCCCATTTTGAAATTTCCTCATTCTTCTCATATTTTATTTAGAAAGTTTCATACATATATAAATGGAAATAAGTCTAATTTTCTATTTTGTGGCCAGGATAATTAAATCTGCAAAAACATAGAAGAAAGGCCCCCCTCTACCAATTCTTTTTCCATAGATAGAGAGAAATACTTGGAAAGAAAGATCACTATTGAAGTACAAGTGACCTTTGGGTACTTGTCTAGGATTACTTTATTTCTTATTATTATTAGCATATTTTTAAAATATTGTGTTTTAGAAGTATAAAGTTTTTTTTAAGGAATCAGCGTAAACTTTTTCATAATTTTATTAGGCATGTTGTTTGGAATTCCAATATTTGTTAATGAAGGAATTTCATGAAAATTATCTGAACATTGTATGTTTTCCATATACTTACACTTATAAGGAATGAATAAACCATATTGATATAATTTCTTCCATTTGGAGAGGATAGGAGAGGAATTAAATGTACTCTTAAAAAAATAAAGATCTTTAAATCCAACTTGCTAAAGGTAAAATAATATTTATATCTTTATATAATACACACACTAAAATTATTAGAGTTATAAAAATATGAATTTATGTCAGTGATTTTTCTGAATTGCCCTAATATTTTTTGGTAATTGAACTTCTATCTAGAACTAAGGAAATTTTAAACTGTATCTTGCAGATTAGATGTTAAAATATATGGAATCATTCCAGAATATAGGAATTATACCTATGACTTGGCCATGGGAAAAAGTTGCTGATTCTGCCTTTTTATTCATAAAATAAAAATACTAATATCTTAAAATACACAATTCTTCAGAGTTAAAGATACACATTGACATTCTCTATTTCCTTTAATCTGTTCACTACAAATGATAGTGAAATAGCTTCTGTCAAAACTGTGTTGAAATCATTCTTGTTAATTTCATCAAAACCCTCCACATTTTGAAAGCCAAATTCTGTTTGTAATACCTTTTTTTTATTATTGACAGTATTATAGATATCCCCTATTTCCCTCGCCCTTTCCCCTCCCTCCTCCCAGCCCCAGTTCCACCCCAGGCCTTCAGCACACTATTGTCTATGTCCATGGGCTATGCATGCATGCATATAAATTATTTGGTTAATCTCCTCCCATCTTCTCCAAACCCCTCCCCTCTAAGATATGTCAGTCTGTTCCACAAATCTATGCCTCTGGTCCTATTTTGTTCTTCGGTTTATTTTGTGAGATCATGTGATATTTGTCTTTCTCTGTCTGGCTTATTTTGCTTAGCATAATACTCTCCAGGTCCATCCATGCTGTTGCAAAGGGTAAAAGAGAGACTTTTTTTTCTTTTTTTATGGCCACATTGGGTAAATGTACCACAGCTTTCATTTTTATTTTTTTTATTTTTGGCAAAATTTGCCACTGTTGTACTTATCCCAATATTTTTTGTAAATTCTGTTGTTGTTTTTTGTTTCAAGAAAATATTATGTCATCCTAGCTTGTTTGTCTCAGTGGATAGTGTCGGTCTGAGGACTGAGTTTGATTTCAGTCAAGGGCACATACCTAGGTTGCAGGCTTCAATCCTAGTTTTGGTCTCCCTCACAAAGATGTTTCGCTTCGTCTCTCCCCCTGCCTTCCACTCTCTGAAAATATCCTCAGGTGAGGATTAACAATAAATAAACAAACAAACAAACAAACAAATAAATAAAAATGCTATGCCTGCGTTGGTACTCTAGATTCTTAACTGCTCCCCTCACATTTCATTTATGATCTTTCATTTACCTATTTCATAATGGTGGTGTTGACAAAATTGTCTTTATATATTTTCTCCTTTTTTACCACACTACATATTTTTCAGGGGCATCAACTGCCAGACTTTTATCCAAGAATTACATAGTATTGTGTATCAAATTTTTCTGACTATTCTAGAGTGTGCTAATCACAAATTTATTGATACTATTTTATATTTCCATCTATCTCAAATTCAACATATTTTAGAATGATTGATCTTCCTTCAAACTTGCAATTTCTCAAATTTTAATCTCAATGTGTGACATCATTTTCTATAGGCACATTATTTTCAAAGGTACTCTTTCATTAACCTTATATTTTGAATTTATTTTTACTTTTTTTTTAAACCAGTTTTTGAAAGTAGGTTGGAATTTATGGCTTTTTTCCCCCCCAGGAAATGCCTATGTGTATATCTTTTCATGGTTAATCTGCTACAGGGTTACAATTTTTCTTATACATCATTATTGCATTTGCAGTCTGGGAGAAAAGTAGCCTTTATGTGGATCCAAGTACAACATTAATCCCAGGAAACTCCAATCTCTGTAATAGAAGAAATGGAAAGGCATTGAGTTAAGGCCAAATCCTCAGTTTCCTCTGTTATTTGTTGTTGCTGTTGTTTTTAGTATGTGAAATCTATTACCTAATCTCCATTTTATCTGGTAATATTGTAGTTACAGTGCACACAATGTGATTTCTGAATTTCTGCAAGAATTCAATTATTTTGATTTTGTAACCAATACTACTCATTCCATCTATGTTCTGCTCTATCCCCAATAAAGCACTTACTAGCCGTATCTAAGAAGAGCTAATACATATTGAAAGATGCAGTATACAATTTTCTAAGTACTTTATGTAATGTTTATTTAATCCTCACAAAGACCCTATAAAATAGTTAGGTTAATATCTACTGTAAAGAACAGAAATTTAAAGACTTTAAGTAGATTGATGGAGTAAAATTTTGTCAGTAACACCTTGAAACCTCGAATTGTTACAGCATTATGATTATGTAATCTTGATCCCTGAGTTACTTTGCCACTTTTATATGATAAACTTCATTTTTGTGTGTCATGGGTATTATACTGACTAATGAATATGAAATTACAAACTATAAATGCCATAATACTATTATGCTCCTTATGAACATTTCCAAACATTTAAAAAATATCTCTCTAAATTAAAATATATAAATGTATGTATTAATATTTAATAATTATTAAAAATCAAGGTAATAATTCTGTTGACCTCTAAAATTATTAAAAAGTATTGTTTGTTGTTTTATGTAAATACAGGATATTCCCCCCAAAATATATACGTACTTTTAATTTGAGACATAACCATTTGTTCTTAGGTACTCATAAATATAGGATGTCCCCAATATATATATATATATATATATATATATATATATATATATTTTGAGTAATTATTAATTCCAAAAAAAGAAACGTTGAAATTATTAATTATTCAAAGTGTATATACATTTTAAGGAACACCCTGTCTTTATTCTACCTTTATGAGTCATATCAATTTTTTTCTGCTTCTTTACATATTATGTGACTCAACAATGTCAATTTATTTAATTATTTACTAAAATGTATTTTATATAATCTTTTATAGCCAGATTGGGGTTTTAATAATAAAAATAATCCCTAACCAAATTTCACAAATAAAAGGAGTGTTTCTATATACATAAAAACAACCAAATGAAACTTGAATATGATTACAAATAAATCATAAAGAGAAAGTTAGCCTGGAGAATCTTAGAAAAGTTAAGAAAACATATAGATAAATTGCATATACACAGAGGAATATAAATTGTATGCAAGGCAAGTTATTTCTTAATCATAACAATATTCTACCATATTGATATACTTTTAAAAATCAGAACTGACCAGAAAAGAGGAAAAGTGATGTCAAAGTCATTCTTGTGATCAAAATCAAAATATATTGTTGGAAAACTTATTCTAGTAGCCATCATTTAATGAGGAATGAGTTTGTGTCAGGTACAATGCTACAGACTTAACATATAATTTTCAACATACAATATATTTCCAAAGTGAGATAAGTGGTAATGTGCATATTTTATTTCTCTTTTCAGGAAATCAAAATATCAGATCTAATCTTACAAGTTTATAATAAGCTAAACATTTGGAGGACCTGAAATGCAGTTCTCTCTGACACCAAACTTTTTCTGCTTTTCCTCTGTTGACAATATTTGTTACCTAGGGCTTTCATAAAAAGTGATAGGTAAATATTGTTATAACATGCTGTGAGAAAAACTCACTAATTAGCAATTCCGTACTGTGAAAACTGCTGGACTTTGCAGGGTTTTTTTGCCACTTAAAAAAGAAACACACCTTCTTTTGTTTTTATTAAGCAAACCATTTGCATAAATCTTCACATTTTGCAAAAAAAAAAAATACAATTTAAATATCGAAAAGCCATCAGATTAAATCAAATAAAAAGTTAATCATATTTTTTACTGAAAAATCCAATGGGGTAATAGAACCTGCTCTAGTGGCCAAAAATGCCTTGTGGCTTCTAAGAAGCAAGTAAAACACATTTATTGCTTTTACATTTACTAGTTAACAGAATAATTAGCATGATTCAGGGGATTTATTTCACCTACAATGAAGGTATAATTTTCATACATTAGAAGATTCACTACTTGCTGGTCCTACCACTGAACAACTGAGAGAGCTTTACAGTTTCTTAGGTACTTAGCATTATAAAAGCTTCATTAAATGTTCATTAAAATGGTGCAGCTGTATTAAACTACTTTTATGGCACCTCTTACAATATAGAAAGTTAATTTTATGACTTGGAAGTTAAACATTCAATTTTTTCTCATAATATTATATTAGTGACTCTTAAACATACAGTTATCATTCTTTCTTTCCTTCTTTCAAATAAACCAAATCTTTGAAAACCTTAACTCTGGTCATTCTCTCATGACCTCCATTTACTGTTATTCAGTACTTTAGTTCTGCTTTTACTTAAAATTTCATTATTACCACTTTCATTGCTTTAGGCATTTATGTTTTGCTTTAATTTTTCTAAATAATTGCCATTATCTTTTGTAACTCTTCTCATTTTCTGCTCAGTTTTCAAATTCAAATTCTTTTTTCTTGAAATACAAACTTTATAGTCTCCTATATAGAGGGCATCTGTGTTGTAAATTATCTTACTTTTTTAACCTAAAACATGTCTTGCTTTTTTCTTTTTATTTAATGAGGATTCATGGATTAGGTGAATAAAGCCATTTCTGTTGCAAATTTTTCTCTCAGCATTTTGAGGCTATTACTCATTTTGAGGCCTTTTACAGTTGAAACATCATCTTTCAGTCTACTAAATCTTACTTTTCTTTCATGTTTATTTTAAAATATTCTATTTTTATCAGGGTTATTTCTTTATTTCTGTTGGGATTTGTTGGGATGCCTAAATCTGAGTTTACTTTTGAAATCAGTCTATAAAAATCTTGATCATTACCATTCATTGCTTCCCTCATTATTATTTTCTGTTAACTCCTGGAACTCTTATGCTCAATTGTTTTCATGTATCCTCATGTCTCTTACTCTCTCCTACATTATTTTCCATGTCTTTCTTACTCTGAGCTATTTGATATCTATATCTATATCTATATCTATATCTATATCTATATCTATATCTATATCTATATCTATCTATACCTAAATCTAATCTATATCTAGCTATGTCATCTTTTTCTATATAGTAACTTTATATGAACATATATGTAATTAAAATATATACCCAGTACACAAGTTTTATAAGTGGCTGTGGTAATTTGTCTTATACTCTTCACTAAGCTTATATTTAACTAGAGGCCCTGTGCATGACATTCGTGCATTTGGGTGCTGGGGTCCCCTCAGCCCAGCCTGCACGCTCTTGCAGTTCGGGACCTCTCAAGGGATGTTTGACTGCTGGCTTAGGCCCGCTCTCCAAAGGAAAGTGGGCCTAAGCCAGCAGTCGGACATCCCCCAAGAGTCCTTAGTGCTGCCAAGGAGGCGGGAGAGGCTCCTGCTACCTGCGCTGTGCTTGCCAGCCATGATCCCGGCTTCTGGCTGAGCAGCACTCCCCCTGTGGGAGTGCACAGACCACCAGGGGGCAGTTCCTGGGTTGAGCATCTGCCCCATGGTGGTCAGTGCACATCATAGAAACCGGTCATTCCACTGTCTGGTCGATTTGCATATTAGGGTTTTATTATATAGGATTATATTGTCATTCTATCAGATTGCTATTATTTTTTTAATATACTTTATTGATTTCAGAGAGGAAGGGAGAAGGAGAGAGAGATAGAAACATCAATGATAAGAGAGAATCATTGATCGGCTGCCTCCTGCAGGCCCCCCACTGAGGATCAAGCCCACAACCCAGGCATGTGCCCTTGGCCAGAATCAAACCTGGGGCTTTTCAATCTGCAGGCTGATGCTCTATCCACTGAACCAAGCCGGCCAGGGAAGATTGCTATTATTTTTAATTTGATCTCTCATTATGTCTAGACAAGTTAGATATTACTTTGTTCATTTAACATTCTATTTATTTAATCATGGTAAGCATGCTTATATTCTTTTATACTGTAATTTTCATAATTAAGTTTCCTGTAAGTCTACCCTTGCCACTTACTGTTTCTGCTATTTACATGGTAAATAATTTATTTTCTTTTGTGTATTGTAATTTGGGATTAGCAGTTCATATTCAATGGATCCTTATTTGTGGAAGTCATTGTTTTCTAAGGGTGTACTTCTTAATAGATATTTTACTCTTGAATTATGTTTGAATACCTAAGTGTGATAAACAAGGATTGACATCGATGTAATAATTTGTTGGTTGTGCATACTTGAATAATTCATCTTTTGAAATTCAAAACTCAAAACCACCTAAAGTCAAAATCGGGCATATTCATTCTCCTGTAGAATTGGTTTTTAACCCAGATAGGCTTTCCAGTTCCTCAGATCGAACATAAGTGGATTTTTGTAATTCTCACTTTCATAAAAGCTATAATTTTTGTCTGTCTACATATGCTTAATAAATAACAGGATCTTTGGTTACAAATATTGTCAAATGGTTTTCAATTATCTCTTTAATACTTGGACCATGGAAATTTCTCTGAAACACTCGTGATTTTAGCTTTTTATTGAACAACTAAAGGCCCGATGCACAAAATTCATGCAGGAGTAAGCCTTCCTTCGCCTGGCTGCCAGCATCGGCTTCCCTCTGGCACCCAGGACCTGGCGTTCCCTCACTGCTGGGGTCCAACCCCAGCAGGTCCAGGGGTCCCCAAAGGTGTGGACGGAGTCGGCGAAGAAGGAATGACACGGAGACAGCGTTCAGTTGATCAGCATGGTTGGGTTCACTTGCCTGGTTCTATTGCCAGGTTCTATAGGTTCTCCAGCCAGGTTCTGTCCAGGTTCTCCAGCCAGGTTCAGTCACCAGGTTCTAGTCAGGTTCTCTTGCCAATTTCTGTAGTCAGGTTCAGTCCAGGATCTTTTGCCATGTTCTCTCCAGCGAAGTTCTTCTGTCTCTAGAGAACGTTCTGTGTAGGTTCTGTGCCTAGGTTCTGTCTCTCTAAGTTCTGTGTTCTAAGTTCTGTCTCTTTCTGTCTTGTTACATCTGTATTTATACCAGTTGATTCAATCCTATCAATCTCTATTACAAAGGTTAGGGCGTTTCTTATCTCCATTCCAGGGAGTAAAGATTATGTAGCTTAAGCATGATTGTTCGTAGTTAAAGTGATTAATTACCCGCCTGGCACTGAGTTAAGAGGTTTTATTCCCTCCCTAACTTCAGGGGAAAATCCCTACCTGGGGATTCAACCTTTCTCGGAGAGGTGACCTTGGTTAAAACACAGCACCTAGAAGGTGAGCAAACATATTAAGAACCGTATGCTATATATGCCAGGTCCCTTGAAACAGCACGGATGGACCGGCTCCCGGCACCTCACAGCCCTGGCTTCGTCCAGAAGGTCATCCAGAAGGACATCTGGCCTAATTAGCATATTACACTTGTATTATTTAGGTACATTTATTTATCATTACAACATGTTTTTTGAAAGAGACTTTTCAGAAAAATTACTCTATAAAATTCTTAAAAAGGAAGTTGTTTAACTTCACAAACATGATAACCTTTTACAAACATGAATTCTTCTCTTTGGAGGCTAGCACCATGAGAAATTTTGGAAATACAAAGTGTGGTTAAGGGATGGGTAACTAAATGTCTAAGACATATAATGAACATCTGACACAGTGGTTGAGATAAAATTATTTATCTTCATATGTATTTATATATTTAGACTCATATAAATTTATCAATATACCTTGAGTACATATGATTCTTTTTTCTACATTTGAATTTTGATTTCATACACACACACACACACACACACACACACACACACACACACACACACAAAGAGATATTAATATATGGATAGCATTCTCTATGACGAAAATTTAATTTTTATGGGCCCACTGAGCACTGTCAGTTGCTTTAGTAATTGCTGCTTTAAAAAATACAAGTGTTACCTAACATATATTTTATTTTACATTGTCAAAAACTCATATTTATTTAAGGTAGACATTAAATTCAGGCTAATCTATAGATTTTTTTATTTTTTATATACTTGAAAGTTGCTAAGAGAGTACATTTAAATGTTCTATAGTTTAAGCTTTATTTGAGAAGAGAAAATGTATATATTATGAGTAATAGTGACAAAAATTATATTAATATTAATTAAATTAAAGAAATAGTACATTACTATAATGATATAAGATTTTAATGTGGGAACAATTTAAAATTCTTTAGCTTCTGGTTATTTGGTAACTATAATTGTCCCAATAAAATGGTCCAGCATCAGGACTTACCTCTGAGTGAAGGATGAAATAAAGTTATCTTATCAGAGTGACAGGATGGCATGGCTGTTTTTCAGCACATTGGTGAGTAGATAATTATTTCCCTTATACTTAAGGAATAAATGTTATCATGATGTCAAAAACTGGTAGTTCATTTGGATTTCCTGTTGCGTTATCAGGATATATTTCACCAGTTTAATCTTTTTGCTCATGGGCTAGGTTGTACTTCCAACTTTGAGATTAAAAAAATGAATTTTACTCACACAATTACAAGAGTAGCATTAGAAAGTAATATTTTGGTAAGAGGAATCTGCCATTGTTACTGTTAACTTTTTTTTCTCAACATTCACAAATATGCTTATAATATTTAGTATTGTGTACTTTTCTCTATAATATATTCAATAAATAGGTGGAACACAGTCCCATATAGAAAGAAGCAAGATGTGTTAAACTTAAGGGAATGAGAGAACAGGATACTCACTAGAGACTGAGAAAAGTAAAGATGAATATGGGTCCCAAACTGACTTTCTGAAAAAAAATAATAAAATGATCTACACAAAGTAGTAATGGTAATATCTAGCAAAAATAATTTGTTCTTCAGCCTTAGCAAATAATTTGAGAGTTTCAAGGGTGTTGGAATACTGTACTAATGAGTTAAACGTCATTTTGTGTGGGAATGGTGAATCCCTGAGAGGTAGAAGGGTATTAACATAAAGTTCAGGAATTGGTAGCTCTGAAAATACCCTCTAAAGTTTCTCAAAGCACAGTAAGGTAAATTATGGGCATTGATAAATCTTAAAATATTGCATTAGTACAATAGAAGGTTTGCCAGTTTATGTATACAAATAGATAGATGCTAGAGAGACAGAAAGAAAAAGGATAGCTTCTGATAAAACAGTGAATGATACAGAAATGTATCTGTCATGTATGAGATAATCTCAGCAAGATACTACACAGGCAAATTGGTTATCATAATTGTGAACAAATAATCAAATTACATGAGAAAATGAATCTCATTATTACATGTCATAAACATCTATTATTATTGATATATGAACTTTTAAAGGTATAATAATCATTTGTTGTATTATTCAATTACCCCCTCTCATACACAGTTAAGCTGAATTACAGAAAATTAAAATCATATAGCTGACTTGAAAAATAAGCAGCACAAAGCATATAATGCTTTAGTCATATTCACAATGTACTATTCCTTATTGAGTGACCTGTGAGGCCCTCACCTATGTTTACTTGTAAGATTAGAATATTTCTATTACTCCAGATGGTTCCTATGTGTCCAAGAGCACTAAGAAGAGCTTCATCAGAGACAAGATTTAAAAGATAAAACATAAAGCTTTTATTTTAACTCATTCCAATTGGTAGAAATTACAAGCTTCATTTCAGAAATCATAAGTATACATTAATAATATTATAATTTGAAAAGATAAAAAATAGACAAACTTTTGTCTAAACTGACCAAGAAAAAAAGAAAAGAGCTCAAATAAATAAAATTATAAATGGAAGTAGAGACATTATAACTGCTACCAAACAAATACAAAGAATCAGAAGAGAGTACTATAAACAATTACATGCCAAGAAATTGGACAAATTTGAAAAAAATGAATAAAATCTTAGAAATATGCAACCTGCCAATATTGAATCATGAAGAAATAGAAAATATGAACAGACTGATTACTAGTAAGGATTTGAAATCAATAATCTAAAATTTTCCAATAAACAACAGTCCAGGACAAGATAGCTTACTTGGTGAATTCCACCAAACATATAAAGAAGAATTAATACCAATTATTTTCAAACTCTTTCAAAAAATAAAAAAGGGAACACTTCTGTACTAATTTTGCAAGGCCAGTATTCCCCTTAAACCAAAACCAGGCCAGAGCACTAAATAAAAGAAAATTACAAGATAATATCTCTTAAGAATATTAGAGAATTTAGGGCAAAATATCTGAATATTTACTTCAAAATAAATTAGTGGGTTTGGCATGTAGTTATCATCATCAACATATGAAGCTGTTTGTAATCATTTCTATCAAGAAAAACAGCAGAGACCAAGATGGCGACATAGGTTAACCCCGGAGTTTGCTGCTTTGAACAACTACTTCAAAAGTGAAACCAAAAAACGGAAGGGACATCACCCAGAACCACAGGAACGCTGGCTGAGTGGAAGTCCTACAACTAGGAGGAAAGAGAAACGCATACGGACACTCAGAGGAGGCGCAGTGCTGAAGTCAAATTCTGAGGTGCGCAGTGTGCGGAGCGGCCTGGCGGCCGAGGGCGAGGTTGTTGTTTTCAATCGGGAGGGAGTCGCAGACTCTGAGCACCAGATCCGGGCGAGTCTTTAGGGACCCAGACTCAAACGGGAGAAGCGGGACTGTCTGGCTTCGGTCAGAGCGAGTGCAGCTTTCTCTCCGAGCTTTGCAGCGGGTGCTGGGACTCAGAGAGGCAGAGCCCCTGGGGACAGGACTGAGAGCCGCCATAACTGCTCTCTCCGGCCCACCCTGTTGATCCTGTGCGACCCGCCCCGCCCAAGCCCTGCACAGAGGCATTTGCCGGATAGCCTCAGGCAAAGGCTAGATTAGCACCTCCCTAGAGGACAGAAGTTCTCTCACTGCTGACACAGCTGCTTCTCATAGCCACTTGGCCTGGAGGTCAAACCCTCCCTGGAATTAGCTACAACAATCAAGATTTATCTATAAGAGTGCGAACAAAGACCACTAGGGGGTGCACCAAGGAAGCATAACAAAATGCGGAGACAAAGAAACAGGACAAAATTGTCAATGGAAGAAATAGAGTTCAGAACCACACTTTTAAGGTCTCTCAAGAACTGTTTAGAAGCTGCTGATAAACTTAATGAGATCTACACGAAAACTAATAAGACCCTTGATCTTATATTGGGGAACCAACTAGAAATTAAGCACACACAGACTGAAATAATGAATATTATACAGACGCCCGACAGCAGACCAGAGGAGCGCAAGAATCAAGTCAATGATTTGAAATGCGAGGAAGCAAAAAACATCCAACTGGAAAAGCAAAATGAAAAAAGAATCCAAAAATGCGAGGATAGTGTAAGGAGCCTCTGGGACAGCTTCAAGCGTACCAATATCAGAATTATAGGGGTGCCAGAAGATGAGAGAGAGCAAGATATTGAAAACCTATTTGAAGAAATAATGACAGAAAACTTCCCCCACCTGGTGAAAGAAATGGACTTACAGGTCCAAGAAGCGCGGAGAACCCCAAACAAAAGGAATCCAAAGAGGACCACACCAAGACACATCATAATTAAAATGCCAAGAGCAAAAGATAAAGAGAGAATCTTAAAAACAGCAAGAGAAAGAAACTCAGTTACCTACAAGGGAATACCCATACGACTGTCAGCTGATTTCTCAACAGAAACTTTGCAGGCCAGAAGGGAGTGGCAAGAAATATTCAAAGTGATGAATACCAAGAACCTACAACCAAGATTACTTTATCCAGCAAAGCTATCATTCAGAATTGAAGGTCAGATAAAGAGCTTCACAGATAAGGAAAAGCTAAAGGAGTTCATCACCACCAAACCAGGATTATATGAAATGCTGAAAGGTATCCTTTAAGAAGAGGAAGAGGAAGAAAAAGGTAAAGATACAAATTATGAACAACAAATATGCATCTATCAACAAGTGAATCTAAGAATCAAGTGAATAAATAATCTGATAAACAGAATGAACTGTTGATTATAATAGAATCAGGGACATAGAAAGGGAATGGACTGACTATTCTTGGGGGGGAAAGGGGTGTGGGAGATGTGGGAAGAGACTGGACAAAAATCGTGCACCTATGGATGAGGACAGTGGGTGGGGAGTGAGGGCGGAGGGTGGGGCGGGAACTGGGAGGAGGGGAGTTATGGGGGCGGAAAAAAAGGAACAAATGTAATAATCTGAACAATAAAGATTTAATTTAAAAAAAAAAAGAAGAAAAACAGCAGAAACCATACTTGACATGGAAGATGACCACATTAGTGCTTGACCCTTGACACACCATCTATGATATACAACTTGTGATAAGCAAGTTGACTTAGTGCCCTCATTTATAAAACATGTTAATAGTAAAAAGCCAGACTTACTGTTTAAAAATTCTTTTTAAATAATCAATAAAAGGATGTGGATGCAAAAATCCTCAACAAAACATTTGCAAAACAAATTACACAGTTCATTGAAAGGACCATGCACCAGGACCAAGTGATATTTATTACAGAGATGCAAGATACAATATCCACAAATCAATCAATGTGTTGATAAAACAAAGGAAAAAATATTATGGTCATCTCGTTAGATGCAGAAAAATAATTTGACAAAATTAAACATCAGTTTATCATGAAAATTTGTCAACAACCTTGGTATAGTATGGATGTACCTAACCATAATGAAATCCACATATGTCAAGCCCACACCTAAGATCATACTCACCGGTAACAAGCTGAACATTTATCTTCTGAGATAAAGAACTAGACAAGGATGCCCAGTCTCATCACTTTTATCCAAGATATTTTATTTTAATAGATACCATGGAACTGTGTTCTTTAGTACAAATAAAATAACTGCTAAAAATGAATAGGGGTTGAGGATCTAATATATAACATAGTTGATAGCACTGTATTGTATAGTTGAAATTTAAAAATAGATTAGAACAGCTGTAACCAGTTTGGCTCAGCAGATAGAGCGTCGGCCTGCGGACTCAAGGGTCCCAGGTTCGATTCCGGTCAAGGGCATGTACCTTGATTGCAGGCACATCCTCAGTGGGGAGTGTGCAGGAGGCAGCTGATCGATGTTTCTCTCTCATCGATGTTTCTCTCTATCCCTCTCCCTTCCTCTCTGTAAAAATCAATAAAATATATTTTTAAAAAATAGATTAGAACTTAAATGTTCTCACACAAAAAAGAGATAAGTATGTGAGGTGTTAGATGTGTTAATTAACTAGATAGGAGGAATTCTTTCACAGTATATATGTATCAGATCATCATGATGTACTCTTTAAATATTTTACAACTTTATTTGTTAACTGTGCCTTAATATAGCTTGAAAATATTGTAAGTTAAAACCATTATTTATTAAGTTTCTGCATATCCAGTTTCCAATCCCAATTCTTAGCCATCATAAAATGAAAATTAAGCAGGTAGTATGTGCAATGAAGTTTACACACAAAAGGCAGACAAACCAATCCTATCTGTGCCAGGAAGGATTTTTAATCCATTAACAGAGCTAAAATTCATTCCAATTAAATTTCTACAGAATACATTTTTACTATAGAAATTATGTCTAAATTGAGTTTTAGAGAACTATTGAGTAGCCATTAAGGTAATCTGAGGAATAAACTATTGGTGCCTCCTATGACATAAAATTTAAGTGCATATTAAAGAAGGGAGGAAACTAAACTACCACAAGAGGAAGAAAAATGTTTCAATTAGTGGGACTGTGATATGTTAAGGTCTGAAATGAAATATACAGTAATTTCATAAAATGGTTACAAAGACAGTAACTCCATAATTTGTGATCTTTGAAAATAAAGCTAATGAATTTCTGTATATATATGTATATATATGTATATATATATATATATATATATATGTATATATATGTATATATATATATATATATATATCAAGTCTTGGTTATTCTATACAAATATAGATATATATCTTATATTAACTTAAGCGTTTATACTTACCAGAGTTTGAGTTTTCTAAGCACCAGAATCTTGAAACAGTCTTTAATCTGTTCAGTTTAATCTAGGTGTCTTGTGATTTTTTTCATTACTTATTTATTTTTTAGTTTCCATTAAGAAATCTATGGAATTTACCAAGTAAAGTTAAAATTTCACTGTCCTACTTGTTTATGTTCACTACACATAAAATATGTATTGAGCAATTGCTATTTATCAAAACTTATTGTAGGCATTTTATGATCCTTTAGTTAACAAAATAGGCAAAAGTCCATGACTTTGTGGAGCATATGCCACAGCGGAAAGAGACAAGTAATAAACTGTACATGTTGTGAGTAAATGAGAGTGACAAGTGCTGTGTAACAAAGTGAGGTTCAACAGGGAGTCCCAGGGCTTTCATTTGTAGCAGAGTGTTCAGGATTGACTGTACATCTGCAGACTCTTTGGGGTTGTTTGATTTGTTAAATGGTTTTGAAAGTAAGTTATGTTTTCATTAATTGCTTCAGAATTCTTTATTCCCCTCTAGATTATTTTACAAAATATTGATTTCTTGTTTAATCACATCGGAAAATAGTGTGTAAATACTAAAGTTCTTCGAAAAATTGTTCTTTTTACTGTGCTCAGTAAAGAGTTTATAAATTATGTATTTTTTCCAAATGATATTTTTAAAACTCCAATTATTTATTTACTAGAGGCCCAGAGCACAATATTCTTGCACTGGGGGTGGGGGTCCCTCAGCCTGGCCTACACCCTCTTGCAGTCTGGGACCCCTCGGGGGATGCCCGACTGCCAGCTTAGGTTCGCTTTCTGGGGGGAGTGGGCCTAAGTCAGCAGTTGGACATCCCTCTCATGGTCTAGGACCCCTAGCACCTTACCGCCTGCCTGCTCGCTACTCCTTACTGCTTGGCTCACTGCTCCTTAGTGCTGCTGAGGAGGCAGGGAAGGCTCTTGCCACCACTGCTGCACCCTGCTTCTGGCTAAGTGGTGCCCCCCCTATGGGAGTGCACTGACCATCAGGGGGCAGCTTATGCAAGGGATGGCAGTTAGGGGTGACCAGGACTACAAGGGAGGGCAGATAGGGGTGACCAGGCCTACAAGGGAGGGCAGTTAGGGGCAACCAGGCCAGCAGGGGAGGGCAGTTAGGGGTGACTGGGCTGGCAAGAGAGGGGAGTTAGGGGAGACTGGGCCAGCAGGGGCGGGCATTTGGGGGTGACCAGGCCTGAAGGGGAGGGCAGTTAGAGGTGACAAAGCTTGCAAGGGAAAGCAGTTAGTGATGACCAAGCTGGCAGGGGAGGGCTGTTAGGGGCAATTAGGCTGGCAGGGGAGGGCTGTTAGGGGCAATCAGACTGGCAGGGATGTGGTTAGAGGTTGATCAGGCTGGCAGGCAGAAGCAGTTAGGGGCAATCAGGCTGGCAGGCAGGCGAGAAGTTGGGAGCCAGCAGTCCTGGATTGGAGAGGGTGCAGGCTGTGTTGAGGGACATACTCCCTGTGCACGAATTTTGTGCACCAGGCCTCTAGTTTTTATATAAAGAGAAATTGGGGACAGCATCATGCTGTTGATTTTATGGGGCCTGCAAAAACCTTAATGTCTAAAAATTAGTAATTATTCACCCATGGCCAGGTGGCTCAGTCTTTTAGAGCATCATCCTGATACATGAAATATGTGGGTTCTATCTCTGTTCAGGACACATACCAGAAGAAACCCATGAATGCATAAATAAGTGGAACAACACGTCAATATCTCTTTCTCTATCTCTCTCTCTCTTCTGAAAATCAATTTAAAAATAACATTGACTCTTTTTATGTTATCCAGAATTAACAGTGTTTTGTTTTGTTTTGTGTGTGTATTCGTGCGTGTGTGTGTATGTGTGTGTGTGTGTGTGTTTTGATATATTTGCGTTTTTGTTTTGATACATGTTTAGTTTCTTAACAGGGACTTGGGGATGTCTATGGTCTGATAATTCCCTCAGATTGTGCTACTTTTTTTTTCCCTTAAGAGTGAATTCATAGTTGCTTTTAAAATTTTTGTTTGTTTGTTTGTTTGTTTTTGTTTAAATAAGCTTCTCATCAGGGCTAATACACCAGGTTCTTTGCCCTGAGTTCGGGGGAGGGGGAGCGGGAGCTATTACTTATATTGATATGAATGCTTTAAATAAATAAAACATAGGTAAAAGATTTTTTAGGAAAATTATTCCTGTCTCTAATTATATCCCACACACAATACAATGTTCTTCATTACAACCTACAATCCCTGTTACTCCTCTCCTCTATAGCCAAAATCATCAGCAGAGTATCTCTTCTTTCTCTTACTTTGACCTTCTGAACTTCATTTAGAAAGTCCCATGTGATTAGATTGGGTGGATCTGCAAAATCCATCATATTCTTTCTATTTTAAAGTCAGTTTATTGGTAACCTTAGTTCCAGCTGTAATCTTGATTTTCTCTAGGTAAAATCTATTTTCTTGCCTGTTTTGCAGTGGTTCTCAACCTGTGGGTCGCGACCCCTGAAAATACATCCTGCATATCAGATATTTACATTATGATTCATAACAGTAGCAAAATTACAGTTATGAACTAGCAACGAAAATAATTTTATGGTTGGGGGTCACCACAACATGAGGAACTGTATTAAAGGGTCGCATCATTAGGAAGGTTGAGAACCACTGAGAGGCTACCTGCATTCTGGTCGGTGGCTCCTTCTTCTATAGTCAAAGCCAGCAATGGTGTGTCAAGTTCTTATATTCCCTCACACTTTATCAGTCAATTTCTGTCTTTATATCTCTTTCTCTGATTCTCCTCATCTGACTTTCTCTTCTATTTTCAAGGACCTTTCTGATTATATTGGGTCCACCTGGAATATCCAGGATAATCTCCCCATTTTAAGGTCAACTGAATAGCTATGTTAATTCCACCTGCAACTATAATTCCTCTTTGGCACCTTACCCAGTATATCCATAGGTACTAAGGATTAGGTAGGGACTTTATGTGTGTGTGTGTGTGTGTGTGTGTGTGTATTTGTGAAGAGAGTGGCATTATTCTGTATACTCCATTATTGTTACCAAACATGAGACATGCAAGTATTTCTTAAGAACAATGCTTTTCAGAATTGTAATAAAAATGTTTTTTAAATTATTTTCTTTCTGATATATGCCCCTTTACAGCATTCTTGACATATGGTTATCTTGAGGAAAACACATTGCAGATATACTTATGCATCATGTTAATACTATTTTGATAAAACCTGAATTCACATACTAAATTTTACAAAATCTTTCTCCTACCTCTACTTTGTGTTTGTGTCTCCTTTATTTCCTCTGGCATTATTTTTTGTTCTTTTCGAGCTATTTTAATTGAAATACTTATTTGAGTACAGTGGGGCCTTGACTTACGAGTGTTCCAACTAACGAGTTTTTGAGATACTAGCTGTCTCTCAGCGGATTTTTTTGCATTGAGTTGACAAAGCAATTTGAGTTAACGAGCTCCTTAATGAGCTCCTTAATGAGCTCGGTCTCGGAATGAATTAAACTCGTAAGTCAAGGCCCCACTGTATATCTATATCATCATTAATCTCTAAATATATTCCAAAGCAATCTTCATTGTTTATAAAAATGTAAAATAGAGAATGTCTGAACTATTTTTATAGTAGAAATCTCTAAAAGTCTTCAATGTGTAAAGATGCCAGATCAGCCAGCAGCCAGAGGTAGTCCAGCTTATGTAGAGTTCTAGGCTTCATTACATATGATTCTGCCAACTTGGTCCAAATTGATTAAACTAGAGGTGGTT